>NW_025764736.1:0-24344 GCF_019669845.1 Emericellopsis atlantica | reverse complement strand
TGGCCAGTTGTGGACGGCCATTTGTGGACGGCCATTTGTGGACGGCCAGCTGTAGTTGGCCAGTTGTGGACGGCTAGTTGTGGACGGCCAGCTGTAGTTGGCCAGTTGTGGTTGGCCAGTTGTGGTTGGCCAGTTGTGGGTGGCTAGTTATGGGTGGCTAGTTGTGGGTGGCTAGTTTTGTGTCGCATATCCCGGGGTGTGCTACGGAGAGACAGAAAGTAGATGCTGCGGCCCCGCTAACACATCTCAAGTCCGAACGAACCAGTGCGGCAATGAGAGCAAATTGCTCCGAAGGCTCGATTTTCGATCCGGGAGTGAGCAAGAGCAACCGATCACGGACTAAGTCAGAAACTATTCATTTGTAAGCATCCTGTGCGCCATGCGTCTCCGCGAGTCAACCCACGCGGGGCAATGCAACCTGTTTTGCCCGTGCCGTGCCGCAGGGCTTTCATTCATCGTGACCAGGGCCGGAGTTCCAAACATAGCAATCCATCGTGCAGGAGACGCAACAGCCCATTGCAGCCGTGCGCAGCGTACCTGCATGATCTGCAACAGGTGCCAAGGGGAAATGGGCCTTGTCGCGCGATCCACCAGCTGATTTTGTCATCCTCTGATGAACTCGCCGTGTTCATAGGCGCACACCGATGTGTTTCCTAGACTATGGCCTACGGGCGCTGCCCTGGCGAGTGCGGGCGTTTGATTATACCGGGCACCGCTCGCTGGTTGCGAAACGGCGAACAACCATAACACCCAATGCAACGCCGACACCTCGCGTGCCGGAGAAGGATGTGCACTCAATCCACCGAACTAAACAATGCAGGGGTCCTGGGTTTTGAATGCCGTCGCTTTGAGGTACCTCAGTGTGCGAAAGACTTCACTAGGCTCACTCTTCCAGACGCGATTGCACGCATCCCTTGAAGTAGGAGAAGAACTCGTCGCCGCCCTCCGGGCTACCATCAATGCAGGCAAAGTCACCCCTTCACGTTCAGGCGCCCACCTTACCCCCCGTATCCAGTATAATTCTCATGACGTTACCTCGTGACATCAGCGACGTCAATTTTCGCCGTTGCGCAACGCCGCGCATGCACGACGAGGGCGGAGATCAAAGGGCTGGCATTACAGCGTGCTGGCTACACTACTCACAGTTCAAAAAAGCAACTTGGATCGTCCCGTATAGGGAAAGTGGTGGTCGCACGGATGTTGGTGCAGTGCGTGGCGCATGGAGTCGTCGAAGTCTCCAATGAAAGACTTTTAACGCAGCGAGAAATGTAACCATCACGTCCATCATCGCGCCGCGCAAGGCTGGCCGGCTGCACTCCCTCCGAGCCGCAGAGGTACTGAAGCTGGGCGGGTGAGATTATGTATAAATCGGACTGCCCCCCGCTGCGTCGGCCTGTGTCGGTTCCTCCAACGATGTCCCTCATGCTTCGGTCGACAAGCCTCATGTAGTCGACAATGCCCGACCTGCTCGATCTTCCGATCGAGCTTTTGACCATTATTTTCGACTATTTACGGTCATTTCACCCAAAGCACACATGCAATGCGATGCGGACTTGCCGAATGCTGCACAGTCTGCCTGTTCCTGATCGGCGTCTTGAGCTCGGACGTGCTCCTCGTGATTACATATTGGAAATGGACACTCTGGCCGAGCGTTTGACCAACCACAAAGAAGAGGGCCACCGCATCACCGCACTGCGGTTTGATATCCACGACGACGATCCCGAAATATTAGGCTCCATTCTCGCGTTGACTCCTAAGCTTTCTTCTCTGGAGCTGGTCCATCATTTAAAGCGCACGCGCGAGTGGTCCATACCCACAACGCATATCATAGCAGACGTGCTTGAAAGCGGCAAAGCTCTGAGGGGGCTAACTACTTTCACACATTGCGCTGTTCCTCCTACCTCAGATCTGGTCGAGGACATGCACCTTCTGTTGGAGCTGCCTGCACTGAAAAACATCGACTTACACTTTGCAAACACGACGCGGTCGAATTTTTCACATGACGGTTTCCCCACGGTTAAGCTCCCTGCTACCTCAAGCGTCGTGAGTATCACGTTGAGGAATACGTGGTGGAGTCCTGAAACCCTCAGTATCATGATCGGGTGCTGTGAGATGCTCCAGCACGTTGGATGGGACCCCACAAGGACTTGGGCGATAGAGGAGTATCGTACGCTTTTCGGGGCGCTTGAAAATCACGCAAAATCCATAGAGACTCTCTCTTTTTCCGGGAAGTCACACGAAGATGGGTTACATGGTTTTCCACATATCAATCAGTTCGCCAAGCTTGGGAAAATAAGCGTCAATCACCATTTCATTGATCGCCTGTTTGACGACGTCCCACGAGACCTTGAGGTTCTATACAAGCCCAAGTGCCTACACATTGATTTTCTCGAAGCATTCGAACCGAACCCCAGGGAACAAGTGTTTGAGGAGATCCACAGACTGCTCTCAAAGATCGATGGAATGGGCAACTCCACGGGGAAATACGTGCAAACAGTCGTCGTGTCCTTTTGCGCCGCCTTGTACAAGCTAGCGAAGAGGAACATCTGGGACGATGCCATAACTGCTACCACAACAAGGGGACAGGACATGGGTGTTGACTTGAATTGGTTGTCGGAGGAGAAACCGATGGTGCGCAACGGCAAGTTCATTGTGTGGGAAAGGGGGTCTCGTGGTCTAGACCCGGCAATCGTCCCACGACAAAGATTTGAGTGCCCGGGAATCAAAGGGGCGTGGACGTGTACACATGTGAGGGAGACAGTATTTTGGGTCCCTGAGGATAGTGAGGCGACCGATAGCGTGACTGAAGTGTAATGTTTACGAATAGAGAAGCATGATTGAAACTAGCTACAGCCCTACAGCCCTACGGGTTGCACCGAACGATCCTCGAAGAGCGACCACTGAAGACATCTTGATTTCGCAAAGAGTTTGTCACACGGAAGGCGAGTAGCTCTCGCCCACTGGTGAAGCATGTCTGTCGGTTCCTATGCATCCCGTATTGGCTATGAGCACGAGCCAGGAAGCGAGCCTCGTCCTTCGGTGGGGTTTTTGCATGTGGCTAAGAACGCAACTTTGGTAATGAGGGAAGTGTCACAGCGGATAGTGTCACTGTCGGCGGAGGTGCAACTGTCATCTCTGGTAACTTCTCAGACGAAGAGTTTCTTGCGGTCATGATCTGCGCTTGCCCCATCCATCACCTGCAGAGCGATCCATTCTTCGTCGGGTAGGTCGCCCTCAGTCCCCGCCGGGACAGTGGGAACGACGCGAACTGGAGTTCCAAGAAAGAGATATTCAGGAGTAAGTGCGCGAAGGCGAGAGGGATAAGCGTGCGCGTGAGATTCGCGAAAGGAAAAAGCACGAAAGAGACATTCGCGAACAACTCCTTTCACCACGGCCTTTGCATGCGCCCCCGATCCAGACGCGTTCGCCTCCACCTCCCTCAGCAGCCAGTCCTCACGAGTGGACCTACGCCATTCAAGCCGACCGTTATCGCCTCAACCGCTATGCCTTCCTCAATGGTAACCGCCAGATCCTTGGGACGTCAGGTGAACCTACACCGCAAACGCCTACATCCTTGCGCAGCACGCCTCAGCATCTCCGCAGCAACCATCACCGGCGCTGCCTTCGACTCAGATGCTACCGCCTCTATCTACGCTGGATAGCTGACCCCCTCAAACTTACCCCCATGAGCCGCGCATCCTCACCATATGGGTCATCTCCAGGCAATTGCCCCTTGGCGCCCCGAGCACTCATGTCAGCAGCATGTGCCGCCGCAGCATCGCTCCGCCGTCTATCAGGCACTCCCTACCCGTCGCCGGGAGTTCCAGACCAGCCAATGGTGGTCTTGCCCCAGCGAATCAGCCTGTCATCAGCAGAACACAGACTCCGTTGGTGGCCACGCCTGTGGCGTCGGCACTCGCCTATGGCCCCGGAAAGGCCAAGCGAACCTCTCGTGGAGATTTACCGGGCCAAACTCGTGCTGATGGGACTGTCTACACTTGGCCTGAGTGCATGACAGGCGTTCCGAGGCGCAAAATCTATCCTGACGACCTATCTTAGGAGTCCGAGTAGAAGGATATGCGATCAGAGGTCGTCGAGGCGACGGCTAGTCGGGTCACGTCACCTTGCCATAGTTCCTTCTGCGGAGTCTTACGCTCCTTCACTTTAGTCAATCAGCCCCTTCCCTTTACATTTAATTCCTATATATTTGAATTGCATTATAGTCTTGAGCATTCACAGCTTCCTATCGAGTCAATAGCACGAAAGTTCAAGATGACTCCATACAGTGTTTTTGTGAAATATTGACGGTGTACTCCTTTGAACGACAAATTACCTTACAAAACCCTACATCTCATAGTCACTAAAAGTATTTCATAGTGTGAAAAATGTTGTGACACATAGCACTATATTGGCCGGCTGCAGCCCACTTTGAGTGACCCAGGAGTACAAGTATTCGTTCAAAACCGGATGGTATCGCAGCGGGAGCGCGGCTTATTATAATTTATTGAAGTAGATTCCATACACACAGGTCCATACCCTAGCTCCGTTAATAGACAGGGTGCGCCAACAGGAAGGTACATTTGCTCACAACTATGCTCCATTGCCTACTGTACCCTTTTGGACGCGAGAAGGATGCGGGACTCGTAGCCCGCCAAAGGGGCCTCGCATAGAAGGCTGCAGCAACAAGCCACAATACGGGTGGCAGGAACAGTTCCCCGGCACAGGGGTTGATTCGCCGCCTAGCAGTGGCTTAGGCTGAGGATGGTGGGTGGGGCAGCGGCTAGAGCAAGCAAAGGTAGCCTGATACTAGACGTGTTGGCTCAACGCGTTTTTCGACTTGTTTCCGATTCCCACCCATCGCCTCTTTCTTGTCATCAGTCGCCCGACTTCAATTAATGCTGTGTTCTTTTGCGCTGTCACGCGTACCTCTCATGTCGACATGGCGGCGACGAGCTCCTTGGAAAGGCTGCTCCGGACAGTGCGCTCACAGGAGAGCAAAGATCGTGCGCACGGAGATGAACTTGACCTTGAGATTGCCAGACTTGAGAGGGAGCGCGTCGGCATTGACGCGCGCCTCGAGAGGCACAAGGCGATCCAATCGAAGCTCGAAGTGCATGCCGCGACCAAATCGCAACTCGAGACCGACATTGCCCAGCTAGACGAGGACATCCGGAAGCAATGCGAGAAGTATCGCGATTTCTCCGATGGCTCGTTGTTAAAAAAAGTCTTTCGAAGCGAGCAGCCTCTCATTAGGCCTTTGATTTCACAGAGGGAGGCAAAGCTGCGGAGCCTACGCGACCTAGAAATCCGAGAGCCGGGCCTTTTTGATGAAATTGATGCGGAGGACATCTACCTTCCTGAATCAACGCCATCAGATGATGGATCTGGCGATGTGGATCATGGCGGGGATAGAGGTTCGAGTACGACGGATGACCCCCCCGACACTATCGACGAGCAAGCAGTGAAAGTCCTTCCTCGCCAGTCTGCACCAAACCATAAGATTCAAAAGGTGAACGCGAGGTCCTAGATGACCGAAACTGGACTAATACGTATCCCAGAAGCGTCGCCGGTCTCAACGAGAAGACACTCCGCGCAAAGTCTCTAGGCTCGCAGACCGTACAATCGATATTAGCATATTCTTCCAAGATGGCAAGAGTAAACACAGGATATTCAGAGCCAATGGTGACGAGGAGAATTGGTGGATTGTGTGGTGCAAAGAACACAGCATGACTTTCACAACCAAGAACCCACTTGCCGGGGCTGGCAAGCATCTACACTCCGACCGACATGGGAGCATGGATAAGTCGAACGAAACGGCCCTCGCACACTTAGGCTACAAGGTGCTCAACTGCAATCCGCAGCTGGCAGAGGAGAACAACCTCGCTTTAGACGCGGAGCTGGAAAATCGCGGGTCTCATGCTCCTCACAAGAGCAAGTGGCACATAACGGTATCCGGCGGCGGCGACGATGGCACAGCCGATTTTGTTCCCGAGGCTCATGTCGAGAAGCCGATGAAGCGGAGAGCCGACACCTCATCGCAGGCCGTGCTCGATCCCATCCCTGGTCACATCTATCTTGCCTGGATATCGCAGGACTTTAGGGGTGCATTCTGCTTGCCACTCCCGCCCACTGTCGAAGGGACTGGCGACGCCGAGCTGCAGGCGCATACGGAAGATCTCGTCGAGGAAATGAAGAAAGAGCCTCCGGCTTGCTATACTATGAGGAATGGTAGATTTGTGTGGGCCAAGGACTACGAGGATCATGGGTCTAGGGTCCAGGAGCGACAACATCCTGTAGTCATTATCAACAATGACAATAGGACGAAATGGACGCGAGCTTGGATTCCAGCAAAGAATCTCCGGGAGGTCGGCGAGACTGACCCATCTCTGCATTTCGTCGCTAACCGCAGCGCTGTTCTCAGGGAGCTGGAACGGCGAAACCGCCAGGACGAAGGCAGCCCGGTCGCAGGGCTTGGCGAGGGACAGACTTCAGGTGTCCAGGGCACAGGCAATGGTGACCCGGAGATCAAAACCCAATTGTCTGTAAATGAAGACAATCCACAACCTGCCGCGGAGCCAGATACAGCCGGCGAATCACCGACACCAGACCGTTCTCGTGGCAGGCAAGGAAGTGCCTTCTCGACCCGGAGACCAGAGGATAAAAATTCTGCCACTTGCTATCCAAGCTTTCGTGGCTCTACCACTGCTACGGTCACCGACGAGTCGGTAGGTGGTGAGAACAAGGCGCTGCGCCGATTTTCCATCAAGATTGGAGAGCTCCTCACCTAGTGACTTTCTTCGAAAGATAGCTCGAGACGCTCTGCAATCTCCCGATATGATCCTAGAGTACCAGACGTCCGGGCATGGTGCAGCCACCGGCGGCAGCAGTTAGGCGCGCGCCAGCGTGAGCTACTACAATGGCTATCATACGACAAGTTTTCCACTTCACATAGGTGGTGGAAGCAACATCCACCATTAGACTGTGGATCCATCTACAACTTCACTGTGCTCGATGGCTAGCTTCCGGCCTGTTAATAGCAGCCAAGGCGAGCCAAACACGTACGGAGTGGGCGTGTTCGCTAGGATCTTACTTCTTAGATGAGATCTACATGCTCCTGGCAGAGAATATGGCGATCGCATGTTTTAGTTTGGAGGGGGTCTTATTAGGCGCAAATCCGGCTGGTCCGGTCGGCCGGCTGAGCCTTGGGTTCTTGGCTCGGATGGGCTCTTTGCGTCTGTTTGCTTTGCTTCTGTGGACGGACGTTGACTCATACTAGTATTTACCTTTGTCTTGCGCGCCGTCTTCTTCGGCATTGTCGAGCTCGTACTCGGTACGCTGAGACTTTAAAGTTAGATGCTCCACCTCTGTAGCCTGGTTGAATTGTCTATTAAAGTGCTACAAGGAAGCAAGATCGGTGTGGATGCAACATGAACCGCCGAGGGAGAATAATCAACGGTCACAGGATATCAATTGCCCTTTCGTGACAATAAGGGCGCGTGACTTTCGGACTAGTCTATATCCAGGGAGAGGAGACAACCCATTCTTTAGTTATATTAAAGAACACGAGGATGTTGTTAGTCGGTCCACTATTCGGGCCACAGTCGAGTCCAATAGAAAAGCCACCGGCGTTAGCGATTGTATCGACTACGATAGAAGGCGGCTTTCCGTGTACTTTGCTGTGGATGTGAGTGCTCGAGCCGGCATGGGCGTTTGAGGACATGGGCTCATGGCGGTAAATGAGTCATGGCATGTAACTTAATGTGTCTACAGTAATTATAATATGTGAGAGGCGCCGGCCGCATTTCGGATTACTATCGTCTGGCCTCCTATACCAGCGTCCGGAATTGGCACATGACGACCATTACAAAAGGCCCAAGCTGGCGATGTCCGATTTCAGCTTCGGAATAAGTCATATGTCAGGTGCATTAGAACGCCCGGTTCTTTTATCCGTCTGCAGAGCGATCGGTCTTCATGAGTGTCGGCCTTCTGCAGCCCTGTAGCCGACTTTCCCCTAGTCCAGCATGAGGGGCAAATGAATTGGTTAAGCGTATCACTGCGTTTCACTAGATCACATACAGCCTCCACCCCATGGAATCGCCGGAGTCAATGTCCGCTGGTTGCTACGTATTTACCATTGGGAAGCCAGAACCTGCCTAAAAGTCTAAGGGGAGCGAGAACGGAGATAAGAAACTCAGTGGCGATTTCGTGTCCGAGGTTATGTCTTCCTGGAAGATAGCCTGGTTGTCAGCTCGACCGCTCGGCAGTGACATGTGCAATTGTTACCCTATACTGATCACGACCTGAGGCGCGCACAGACCTGCGCGCATCTCTGTTTTCTAGTCAAAGGCGTAGCTAGTGATTGTAGCTCTTCGAGCTACGTCTTGTCAATAAAGCCAGTCCTACCTGAGAAGAGTGCCTGCCCGTAGCAATAGACTTACTCCTGATGTCTCGTCCCCCCCTTCACCTGAGACGCCGACTAGCCGTGACAGGCGCTCTGGTTTGTGGATACACCGTAGCCGAGAGACCCTGGTGTCTTGCTAGGTGGTACAGTATTACCAAATGTGCACTGTTAAGATGAGTTAGTAGCACGTGTCATCCTTTCCGACGTGATCGGATCCGCTCCCTACCCCCTAAGATATCTACGTCGCTAACGATGGTTTCCGCTGCTGGCGCCTGACCTGCCACGCGATGAGGACATCGGCCGACGGAACTACCACGACTAGCTCTTAGGCTAGGCATTCAGCTCCGTTTAGTAATCGTTTAGGCCTTTGTCTAGTGTAGCGAGGATCTGGTGCGGGCTTATGGCGCGTGGCTAAATCACGAGGCCTCCGAGGAGCAGAAAGGGTATTCTGAATTTATACAACAGCTGACATGAAAGTATGGTTTTGACCGTAACAAGGAATAGACCTTATTTTTCTTATCGAAGAAGAAGGCGTACCTCGGGGAGTTGTATGGCGGTTACGTATGCAACGTTATATGGTTCATGAAGCAGCGACAGAAGGCAAGGGGCAATGAGAAGAATGGTTTAGAGCACAAATTGTATATTAATTCATGATACGTCGTTTGGCAGTCACCGAGAGTGTCCCGCTAGTAATTTAAAGTCGGTTGTGTCGGCAAGTTCGACAAGCCAGGATTCGACATCCAGCACATTCAAAAATGTACTGGGGAAGATGGTCCTGACATTCCTCGCATTGAAAAGCGCCCGGCCGAATGCTCCAAGATTCATGGCCACATTCCTGGTTGTCTCGCAAGTTCTGCTGCTCTTGTTCCATTCGAGCTGCTCGTTCCGCCTCATCCAATTCGTGCCCCACGTCTCGATCTACAACGGTACTGGCACGATCTAGCAGCCTATTTTCATGCCACTGTTCACAATTGCAAGTCTTCCACTTCTCTCCGCAAACATAACAGAATTGAGCACCGCAACGACAGGCTATTGCAACATTAGCGCGGCGTTTCTGAGTACAGTACGCTTTGATTCCAACTTACAGATGTGATTACACCCAGTGCTCAGCTCTATCAAGTTACGGCAGGATAAGCAACGTTGCCAGCCTCGTTTGTTCGCCAGCCTCAGTGCATCCAGCGTGGTTGCATCAGGGGGACAATCGCCCTCATGAGCCGGTTTTTTACAGTCCGTGCAAGTGCGGCTGTGACACTTGACACAGGTTGCTCTTCTGCCTCGAATGAACTGTGGCGGCACAAACGTCGAGCAGGATAAATTGTGGCAGTATGTTCGATTTGGTGTGCCATGCTCCACCTCCTTAGCACGGTATCTCCCTGCAAGCTTGGGCGGAATAAAAATTTGATTCAGTCCAAGAGGGATGGCTTGGCGACAACATCGAGCTGGGAAAAGAGATTCGTCATTTATCGCAGCCTCGAACAGACCTGCGATACAAGTGCGGCAGTAGTCATGGGAAGAGGGGCAACGAACGGTGTCGATGTACGATACATCCTCTTCGCAGCCGGTGCAATGTCGGGTACCGTATTTTGCAGCTGCTTTCGCCCCCTGTGACGATGATTCCGCGTGGACAGCATGCGGAGCACGGCCAGGTAATTTACCAGCATCGATGAACATGATAGCAAGTTTTCCCATCATCTCATCATCGATAAGTGGTGCGGATGAGAATGTGTGCGGCGAAACGTTCATCGGGTCGATATTGACTGAGTCGGGATTCATCGAGTCAATATTTGTCGCATACTCTCTGTCATATATAGCTTGCTGCTCTTCGTCGAGGCTGCGTTGAATGGCTTCAGTATCCGACAGCATTGCTTCAGCAATGCTGCGACACATGATGTCGTCAGCGATGAAAGTCTGGAGTTGCTCAAGCTCTTCTTTGAACATCTGAACAGCAAGTTCAGCATCCGGCAGGTGGCCAACAGCATGTTTCCCTTTGAGCAAGCTCTCTGCATCCTCCAGTTGAAGCTTGGTAATCAAATCGAGGCTTGCATTGTCGATCGGGTAAGCCATGGTGGAATCTTGACAGGACTTCTCTTGCACGGTAGATAATTGACAGGTTTTCTCTTGGACGATATGCATGAATCTGATGCTGCGTAGGATGTGAGCTGGCGCATTCTCGAGCTGACAAGTTGCTGCGCCAGAAGAGTTGCTGCCTCAGAAGAGTTGCTGCCTCAATTCGAAGGCAGCAGTTTCCCAATGCGGCGAGTTGGCGTCAAAGATTGGTAAGTGTTCGCCAAGCCAAGCCAATCAAAGCCGGTCTTCGAAAACCCTTGCCAGAGGAACCAAGTTAATCCGCTCTTCGTCATGCTGCACTGATGTACGGATAGCCGGAATTGGACAGAATAGCGTACGACACGTGACTCGACTGCCCAGCCTTGCGCAGGATATTTTCGCGCCACGGAGCGGCAATTCCCAAGCCAAGCCATTGTTGAAGAGGGAGAATGAAGGAAGCCTGAGACATCACCAGCATGAGTGCGGTTAAATATGACCAACTTCTAAGGAATCAAAAGTTTGTTCCGTAAGGACCGTAAGGAGCGTGCGCAACTGGCTAAACATATTGCATTCAGGTACATTCAAAGACTATTTCCAAGAGCGATGTATCAATGGATGCCAGCCAGCCTCAAGCACCTCTATCGCCTTGTTCCTTCAGCATCATTGTTCTGGCGATCTCCATATATCGCTGGACCTCGGTTGGCCCGAGTTCGTCAAATCTCATTCGACGATCTTGCACTTCTGAAAGACTGCGTTTAGAAAAGTGAGCAAAGCTGGAGTAACGAACTTAAACATACCTGTTGTTGTTGTTGTGGCCCGAAGTGCGGTTTTTGAATGACAACAGCAGCAACGCCACCTCAGGAACATTCCAACCATTGAAGCATACTCTGCCTATCTCATAGGCTATTCGTGTCTTGGATTGGGTTGTTGTATGCTTGAAGGACCATATCGAACGAAGATCCTTCACACGGTTTGTCCATAACTTCATAGAATCGATATTCGCGAATTCAGGAAAGATGCAACGCTTATAACGCATTAGCTTTCTTAGTTCAAATCATTCCTCTGATAGATGAAGCGAACCAGCATCTCTGGATGGAGTGCCAGGGATCGGAGGTTTTTGTAGAGCTTCTCCCTCGGGCAAGTGGCTAACAAATGCCGAATTCTGGTCGAGCTGATATGCATCGGGTCCCCCGTGGTAGGAATAAAACGGATCCATTGCTTCGGCGTCTGCTTGCGATGACACACTTTCACGCCCTCTAATTGTTCGAAGTATTCTAGGAGACACTCTTTCAAGAGTCTTCCGAACATAGACGGATCTACAAAGTTAATTGACCGTGAATCGAGAAGCTTCGGGCGACTGCTCACCTTCCTGTTGAGCGCAGCTCATCGCTTTTTCCCCAAGCATATTTAAACTGGTTGGACACCACGCGACCGTGCGCAAAGCTCGCTGGTGCATTTGGTCCTCATTTTCGACAACGGCTTCCCAGTCTTCACAGTCCTCTATCCGGAGCAATCTTCCGTGCGAAGAGGTAAAGTCAGCAACTCGTCCCGCATTCCCAACAAGTATCTCATCACAATCCCAAGCGCCCCAATGAGGGGGAAAAGTACGCCGTATATGGTCTGGGCCGAGCAGAACTGTAAATCCTATGTCGAATCCGTCCCGACAAATTGCGAGGGTAAGACGCTGTCGAAAATAACCCCATTCCTCTACGCTGCGATCATATACCCAAAGCCAGTCATGCGGAACATATTCTCCTCGCCATAAACGCACCCTCTGATCCTTGGTGAAAACACGGCTACCTTGGCACTTCTGTGCTACATCCTCATCGTCTAAGAGGATCACAATGGCAGCAATCACGTTGAGATCTTGGCTTCTGGAAAAGGCCTGGTAGAGTAGTTCCTGGTGTGCTTGGTGTGGAGGATTGAACGACCCAGGATACAAGAGAATGCGGTTTCTGCGATTTCGCTGAAGTTGAGGTCGACTATGCGTAATCCCTTGATCGAATATTTGTTGGTGGATCGAATAAGATCCCTGAAAATGACAATCTTCGATGTAGCAGCCAAGATCTGCCGTGGATTCCATGCTGGTTAGTGCCGTTGTTTATACCGCTACTAGGCCGAGCCACTACCGGCTCAACAAGGCTTTTTGGCGTTTGATGTCTGGTCCGGGGCGAAGTATACTATAGCAAAGAGGGGGAATGATAGAAGACACTGGAGTGTCGATGTTTTGAACAAACAGATGAAGGAGTTTATCTTTGAGTATATGAAGACAAGCTGTCAGATCGGCGATCAAGTCAGGAAGATGAGTGCGCCATTGCAAAGCTTAAGTTCTTAGCGTGACTGCCAGTCCCTTTCCTCATCGAGTGCTCAATGAGTTCCACCTGGCATGGTCATAAGAAATACGACTACATGAGGTCATGCTTCTATTGGGTGACTTGAATGGTTCCGCTACGAATGATAACGACAACGCTTGTGCTGGCAAGCATGGTTTGGATCGCGTTTGGAATGGAGCTCGAAGTGAGCTAGCCACCCTATTTCAGATTCACACCCACGCGGAAGTCACAGCACTACTGCCCCATGTTACGGATTCCACACAGTCGAGAAAATGGCCCGGTCATGGCGTTCCGATGGCTACTTCGACAACAGGTAAGTAAGTAGCTAGTCGTCCCGTCTCTCAGACGAGTCTGTCATCTCCCAAACCAAAGGGTAGAACGCCCTAGTAATTTAAGACATGTCATACTCAGACTACCTGCCGTAGGGCGCTGATTCACCCCTCGTCAAAGGATCAGGGGTTTCCCTATCTATTTCCGTGCTTGCTAGGCATCCAGCCTGCTGTTGACCTCCAACACTAGTCAACGACTACGCGCGATGGGCGAGATTGAACTTCACAATGTATTCACCGGTTTAGCGCTACAAGTGCCTACAGGTCACCTATCAATTCACCAACACCGCTGAGGGACTGCCTGCTTATCGATCGCGTTGAGCATCTGTAGCACTGCGGCCTTGTCCGCCTTTGATCGCTGCTTGTCTGTCGGCAGAGGTGTCAAGGTTTGGTGAACGTGTTCCGGGGGCGTTGTGCCTCTATGTTGAAGGTCACGGTGGTTCTGGAAATTGCAGTGGCTTCGTCGGCTGTCTGAACGGCAGCTGATCGAACTTGCAGCCATGTTATTGAAGAGAAACTCGACTGTGTGAGGTTTTAAGAATACTACACCTGCAGCTAGCCGGGTGTTTGCTGGGAATTTGAGGTTTGCTGTAGCCTGATATAATCAAGTCGCCCAGCTCCTAAGCCAGAAATCATGTGACCATGCATGTGATTTCGCTCTGGCTATGACTCACTGCAAGGAGGCTTCTAGGATATGACGGATATAATCGTGCCAACTTGACCTTTTCTCCGACTGATCCAACACTGGCTCCCCGACTCTGGAAAGCCCAGACGGATAGATTTTGTCCTTCTCCGCCGAGACGTATCTCCGAACGATTAAACAGCTAATGTCATCGTTTGCACTGCCCCTACAGTCCTTGGTGTTCGGTCACTGTTCGGAACCTACCACCGTGCCCACGAATTGTAGCGCATGCGGTAGCATGTCGGGTCATGACGCTGCGCTGGCTCTTGCTTTCACAAGCCATGTGCACGATTTGGTATGTTTTTCCTGAATTTTCCGTCATGTTGGAATCACGATCCGTAGAGGCTACGTTGCCACCTAGCCCCCCTTTGCTCTGAGCTTCATACCGCTTTCTGTGTTTCGTAACCAAGCCCAGCACTGGAAACTACTCCTATAATACTATAGGTTCTACTACTGGTTTTTAAATGTGCCAGCAGGTTTGGCTATAGCCTGTTGCGTCCAATGCTTGCCCTCGGCTCATTGTATCGCCGACCAGGATAAGGTGTAGAAACGCGTTACCTATCAAGGCCAGAGACTTGTTTCCGTGCCCTCTTGTATTACACAAGACCTGGACTCGTCTGGTCCCATATCTCTACAGAGACACAGACAAGTTACATCTTGGCGTGAGTATGTTCCAACCGTCCACACCAGGGCACATGACGGAGACTCGTTCGCCAAAGCCCCCATCTGTTGATGCAATACGAGGGTTGAAAGGCCATTCCAGACCGTGGGCGGCGTTGGCTTGTTCGAGACCGAAATGTATATCTTCGGAATGCACGGCGGGCGCGTCGGCGGGAAGACGTCGTTCAAGCGTTGTTTTATTCTTGGAGCGTATTGGAGCTGCGAGGTTCGCCGATATCTTGGTGGCCGCCGTCGGAACCCCTCCGTCGCCATTGTATTACCTGCGCATGCTGCACGGGGAGGTTGTGGCTGTTGCCACCGCTTTCGGTTGCCGAGACTGGAATTTGGCTTGCGTGCTCCCTGGTGTCTGACTCCGCGACCAAAATGATTGGAATTGCCAAGCACTAACCTCCCGTGTGGTATTTGTGTTTTGGCTAACGCTTCTTGGTTGGAATGTGGAGATTTCGCAACCTCGTTAGACTCTCAAATTCATTCCGAAGAGCCAGAGCTCGGCAAGAGGCAGCGGCTGGCAAGGAGGATAAGTGCCGCCTGCTCCATCCTACTCGTTGTCCTCATTGAATCAGTCCAGGCTACTATTAAAGTACGCCTTCCAATCCGCTAAACGCGCCGTTTTACTTTCCACATCGACTTGACCATGGAGATCCGCTGCGTCATCTGCTTGCGCCGCTTTCGCACGAAAATGGCCCTCCTATAGCACAATGCATCAACCGGGCACTCAGTTTGCCAACATTGTCAAAAAGTATTCGCCAGCCCAGAAAGCCTCAAGCAACATACCGATGCAGCCCACGAGTGGAAATGTCCCCGCTGTCCCGCAAGCTACTCGACAACACCAGCCTTGGCAAAACATCAAAGAAGATCAAACCACTGCTACTGCGGTGATTGCAACAAGTCGTTCTCTAGCCTGTCAGCCTTGAACTCCCACTTGCAGAGCTCACTTCACTCGACCGAGTTTCGATGCTGCGACTGCGACCGACAGTTCAATAGCTCTCAGTCACTGGAGCAGCACCTCCAAGACGCTACTCATTCGCCAAAACCTGAACACAAATGCAAAACATGCCATCGCAAGTTCGGGACTGCCATCGCTCTTAAAAACCACATGCGCGACAAGACTCATCCAAAGCTCAAGTGTGACAAGTGTTCTCGTGAGTTTTCGCTTGCAAGTGCTCTGCAGCAGCACCTATAGTCTCCTGCTCACCACCCGTTGTGCAATCTTCGCTGCATTGGGAGTTCATGCCGCACAAATTTCTCTACGCCATCTGGATTGATCCACCATCTTGAAAGCGGGACATGTTCATCTGGGATGAGCCGCAAGAAACTCAACCGTCTTGTCTTATACTATGACACAGACCGCCTTATCACGCGGCCTCATCACGACGCGGACGGTGTTCTCCTCGAAGTCAATAAGCGACTGGAAACAATAACACAGGTCCAAAACACTGAGGTTGGCACGTTAAGCAAGAAACCTCCTTCCTGTGATTCCAAAATTTCGCTCACTCCCAGCTGGACTCCAAATTCGGAGAGTATTGCTTCCGAGGACTGGGCAGTGCTCGTGTCTCAATCAGGCACACAGCGCTGCCCTTTCTGCCCCTCAGAACGCTTGCCTTTTGCATCAGAACTAGCTTTGCAGCACCACCTCCAATCGGCAGCTCACTCTCAACCTTTCGTATTTTGTCCCAGCCCGCTGGGGTCCAAGCGAATGAGAAGCAAGCACCAGTCCGTGAGGTCTTTCAATACCATTAGCGGGCTGGTACAGCATCTTGAAAGCGGAAAATGCTCAGGCGGCATAGCTACATTCTGGGAGGCCATGAGCTATTTAGAGACACGTATAGAAATATTAGGGCTAGACATGAAATTTATTACTTAATTTACTTCGCATGGGCAATCAAAATGTAGGGCAGAGCAAGATCTCTCCCTATACTTACTTCTATATCCCTACTATCTATATCTCTCATCCTCCGTATTTAAATTCTTCTTACTATCTTTACCCTCTTTTTTCATCCTCTTTGTCCTTTGTCTTCCTTTACTTGCTATCTTTATTTCTCCTTCTTTACTTATTATCTCCTTCTCCTCTCCTCCTCCCCCCTTACTGTCGCAGTCCTCGCCCCCGCTCGCGCATATATACCTTTCGTACGAGGCTAGGCTGTTCATCCGGTGGCATGGCCGCCTCTTGTCGGGCCGGAGCTGTCGTAGAGCGTCGCGTCCGCGTAGCTCGTACGTCGAGAGCACGTCGAGCGTCCGTCATAGCGGCTCTCTTCGTAGGTGATAGGCCTAGTGCTTCGGGCCATCGGGCACGAGGCACGTCCCGCAGCGCCGGCATAATACCACCCTTTGCTAGGCGTTATAGGCGAGTTCGTGGACGGCTGTAATCAAGAGCGAGACGGGGGGCGGGACGGAGAGAGGGAGGGGGAGGGTATCGTTTAACCTCCTTCCCCTTCCCCTTTCTTTCTTTCTTACTCACTTACTCACTCACTCACTCTCTCTCTCTCTCTGTGTCTTTCCTTCCTTCCCCTATTAACTAAACACGGACCTTATAGTACGCCCCGCTCGACCAATCACCGTCGACTCTTTCATACGATCCTCTTTCGTGCGACACCACCGCGCCGCGCGACCACCCCTGCCAGGTCACCGCGCCCCGGCAGGGATCCCCCTTGAAGCAAAGAGGCGCGTAGAAGAAAATCTTTCTCCGAAATGGGGCCGGTGCTGTGGCTGACGAAGTGGCTGAGTGTCCCTTTTTGTGTGACTGTCACGTGCAGCCACTGATCACATCTCAAAGTCACATGACAAAGCACGAGACAGCAGGATGATGGAAGAGTTGCTCCCCGCAGCCTTGAAGCTTCCTTCATTAGCAGGCGATTCGTTTCCAAAAAATCCGCCATGATGCCACAATCCGAGGGCACAATGGCAGGCCTCTCACCCGGCGACTTCCCCTCAGGCTCGCCTAACACATCACTACCAGCAACGACATGCGCTAAGATATCTCCTGGAAAGAATGCAGAAACCGCAAAGGCCACACCAATAACAGATGACGCCATACTGGAAGAAGTAGCAACCATAGTTACTGAAAAGCCGCTGAAAGTCCGCCCAATGACCCAAACTAAGCGTACTGTTTCGGATCTCACGGTAGAGCTTCCAGACACTGAAGAAAGTATTGTTCTGCAAACATGGAACAAAGCACTATCGCTTGATGAAGGAAGATGCGGCGCCCCTACGAAATCTACGAAGAACATTGAGCGTTGCATGATCAAGATAGCTCCGTCGAGGACGACAGAAATTCAGAACCTGATAAAAATGCTCAGGCGCCTGAACCACTCACCTCGGCAAGTTGAGAGACACCTCGACGATCTCGCAAAACTTGTACACTGTCACTGGCACGATCACCCACCTATTCGTGATATTCGAATAGACGAGTGGTTAGCAGCCCTGCCTGATTCACCACGCACTCCGACGCTAGAGAGACGGCTGCGCACTATTCTCGGTCCAGCGCCAAGCAAATGTGCGAGTCTGACAAAATTGGGCAAGCCCTGTAGGAACTCGGTCAAACGCGAGGATCAGTATTTCTGTGGAAAGACTATTAGTAAGATGGTGCAGATCGCGACTGTCGCTTCAGACGACGACACTTTGGATGACCTCGCGCCGGTTTTGCGGCGTCATATGCTGTGCCACATGCACCAGAAGTACACTCCTACATATCAGGACGAGTATGCATCAGCAATCAATAAGTTCCAGGCAGCTTGTCAACATGAGAGAAAAAGGCGTGAAACCGAAAATGCAATTGCAGAGACAAACAACACCGGTGAGGGCAATACAGCTGCCCTAATGGACAGCGGCAGCCATGCACTTATAACGCCACCATCTAGCCCGAAAACTCTCAAAGTGAGCCGGAATCCTCGCAACTACTGGAAAGAGGGGTTCGACATGAGCCCATTTGACGTGCTCGGGAAAAATGATATCGTTGAAAAATATAAAACCCCAAACGAGATGATTCGGAGAGTTGCGGAGGATTTACTTGACACAAACCCGAAACCGTCAAAGAATGAGGTGGCTAATGGTTATCTGTATTCATTCAGAGTACCTGGCAATGAACGCTTTGTCAAAATTGGATTCACGACGCGAGAAGGTGAGACTCGTATTGAGGAGTGGAAAAGAAATTGCAATCGAGATCCTGAAATTCTCTACCTGGCGACGAACGTTGTGCCACATGCGCACCGCGTCGAGAAATTGGTACATGCAGAGCTCATGGAGCATAGAGTGCGGATATACTGTGAGCGATGCGGGAAACAGCACATTGAGTGGTTTGAGGCGCCGGAGGCTATTGTGATTGCTTCTCTGAAGAAATGGTCACTGTGGATGGCGGGCAAGCCGTATGAAAAGAAACATTTGGAATGGCATTTGAGGGAAAATTACAAGAAACGTCTGCACGACGTCGGGAAATTCTTGAAGGACTTGCAAGAAGGAGTAGAGGCTGCCGAATTGGAAAACCAAATTAGCTAGGATAGGGAGCCATTCGAAAGTCACCATGAGGAACCTCTGAAGTTTGTGCCAGACAAGCGATGCCCACATCCATTTCTTGAGGAACCCAGGAGTAGCATCCCAGATTTCTTTGCTAACTAAGTTAACTTAAGACCGCATGTATGTCTGATGTCCGTACACCACCCAGGTTCAAAACAGCCTTAATGTCTCTCTCACAACTGGGACCATGCGCCGCCACGCCCCATCGATGTATCTCGTTGATCCAGTCCACTAGCTCCTCGACACCGTAGACATCTGTGCAGTCTGCCCCGACCAGCCTCGTCATCGTACAGCCATGCCACCGCTCATCTCCTCGTGGCTCGTGTGGTTCGAGAACCCAGAAAACGAACTTTGACCCCACGAACGTCAGCGCGTAGTGCCGAATGTTGGAATCCATTTCCAGACCCGGCCGTGCTTCGCGGGCCGCCTCACGGAGTTTGTACCTATTGTACAGTGCCATGGAGCCTGCAGCAGCCACTTGTGCAATGGCGGCGTCCTCAGATACGCCATCCCGCTTGAACTCGACTGTGAAATATGGACACGTAATCCAGTCGCGCACATATGCGCAGTTCTGGATTTGGAACCGGTACCGCGGATTGAACCCTTTGAGGGACAGCCAATATGCGCAGTCAGGTCGAATATCCCACGACCACTCCACAATAGGGTGTGTACTATCCAGTACAGGAGGTTTGCGCCAATGCGTGTTCTCCTTTGGTGGATTGACCAGCTGCAGCATCCGCTCGCCTCGCCATTGCCTATCATCCGAGTCGGGCAGGTACCGCGGGGAGCGTCTCAAGAATTGCTCCTTGGCGAACGAGGCAAACTCCTCCTCACATAGACCCAGCGCCTTCATCTCCTTGTATTCGTTCGACAGCGACCGTACCCAGTCAGCATTGCCGCTGACCCAGATGTCGGTATGAGATAGCCCCCCCACTTTGTCATAGCCTTCTGATGGACGGTTCGTATTGAAGTGGGCGAACGCGCTAGCAACGATAGCGTTCGTATCTTTGACTCTTATAGCACGCGGAAGCAGGATCAGTTCGGTAAATTTCGCGTTGCGAGGTGTGACCCCCGTGCGAGACGTCAAGGTGCTATCCGGAGTACCGACCGACTCGCCTGAGTCAACGAGATTGGGCTGATCGGACAAGCTCGATCGGCCGGTATCAGATGCTAGACCGCGAGGCAGACGGGAGTTGCGCTTCGCAGCACGTGCAGACATGTCTCGATTCTTCCGCACTTCGATCCAAGTTGCGTCAGTGTTGTCGGCGTCGGCGTCAGGGACTCCCATGGGGCTGTTGGGTCGCAGGGCGGTGAGCATCATCTGCAAGATCCCGACACAGCCAATGGCATTGGAGAAGGCATGCGCGTACCCGAAGAGTGCGGCCTTGTTCGCGGCAGCAACCCTTTATCGAATATTTGGGGCAGCATTGACGTCGCGTATGAGGTTGTACGACAAGGTGATATCAGGGTAAACCGAAGCCTTGTAATGCGAAATCCAGCGTTTCGCGGCGAAACGTCGGGAAGTGGACCTGGCATCCAATCACTGAGGCGGATCCTCCTCCAGGCTGACTCGCCGAATGAGCGCAAGCCTTATCTTGGATAATTGGCGGGGTCGCAGCTCCACCTGTCCTCGAAATCTGTTATGCATAGTTCTCTCCATGCAAGAGATTGCTCTGGCGGTTATCTCGACAGGACTCGCACGAAACTAGTCGCGCTTCATGGCAGGTCAAGACTGAGAGGTACTAGTTCCGCCAGTTCTATCGGAAGTCGCGGGAAGTAGTCTAACGATTTTTCATCTTCTCGGCGTACCGTGGTTAAACCTCCGACTCTAATACTGCGAACCTCATTATTATATCCTCCTACCTTGGAGCTTGCTTACAATGACACTTTGATCTTGCGCTTCCAGAAACACAGTGACTCCTCGCTGCTGACTTGCGCGTTTAGGTACAGTAGTAGAGGTACACGAGTTCCAAAATCTTAGGTCGGAGGCAGGAATCTGTCAGTCACCATCGTTTTGGTGTTCTGTGCTTCTACGAGTACTTTCTAATGAGCGATTCTGGCCTAGCGTCAAGGTGCTGACATGGGTGATTTATTCTCCGGAGCCGAAGCCTCTTTCAAAATGACTGTGGCGCAGCTTCCAGAATGTTCTATTTCTGCCACGCATGCATTGCTGCCTAGCCTACGGTACCTCGAGCTGCAACCACCCTTTTCCCCTGCAGCCGGAACCGACTTCCTACAGTCGAACAGGCATTGGACAAAGCCAGTCAGGTACTGGCACAAGGCGTTCCTCCTGGCGTGCGCGATTTCTTCCGTGCTCTAGCAGATCACGGTGATGTTGCGCGTACTACCCTCCAGCATTGTGCACGCGGACGACGGTCGATCGAAGAGAAAGCACAGAGCCAACAACTATCTCCATCCATGGGAAGAAATCTCTGATCAAGTTTTTGGGTACAACGGGCTGCTGTTGGGCGTCCTGTCCGGATCAAATATATAGGCCCAATAGCTTTCAGTCTTGCTCGTCGACGTACTGTACAGTACTGCACTCGACTGTGTGCTCCGATTGCGGGACACTGCAGAGTACAGCCAATGTTGAGCGGCCAGTTGCCTTTGTTGCCAGTTGTTGATGGCCAGTTGTGGATGGCCAACAATGGCTCGGGACCCCGCAGCAACCATGGGCCAGCCACTCTACGGCCTCCACAGCCTCCACAGCCTCCACAGCAACATTGGTCCGGGGCATCTCCGCAATGGCAAGGATGGAATTCGCAGCCTCAGCAACAGACCCTGCCTTGGTTCCAGCCCTGGATTCAGTTGAATCCAAAACCACCGAGCTTTAATTACGCGTCAGTGGAAGACGGGATCCCGCTAGCTCAGGCACCACTAGATTTTGTCCATGCCCCTGACGGCTCTGTGTCCCGGCAGATGCCCTCAGGCATACATAGGGACAGCGAACCACGTGCTCAACATACGAATAGAGCCGGGGCCAATCCCTCTACTAGACGGTTTGGCCCTAGCAGAACCTCCCACAAACCAGACAGCATGCCAAGATCGCAAAACTATGGGCGTGGATGGTCGCGTACACGCTAAGGACGAGTGAGAACTTCCTGTGCAGGATTCTCGTAACCGCGGGCTCAAACACCCACTGGACGTCGGAGGTACACGCATAGGAGACAGATAGAAACCACTAGGCGGACAATTGCTTCATAGTGACTACTTAGTATAGCTGATGTTCGCGAATACGATTGAAAGGCTGGCCCTCTTGAGCTTCTATGAAATCCACCTGCTGCCGTCGTGAAGTTTACCACAAGTCTGTCCCTGAGGTGTTCAGTCTAGAGCTAAGGACTCAGGATCTCGTCCCTTGTCTTTGCGATTATTGTCCTCGGACTTTGATTCACCATCCTGGTATATTGCTGGAGGGCCAGAAGCAAGTGGCATCTAGGGACATGTTAGTCATCCCAGGAAGAGGTACAGCAGCATACCAAGTGCCTGATCGTTAGATGCAATCGCTGGTTCTCCTGAGTAATATGGTAGTTCTAAAATTCTGCTGCAGCAAGTCGTTCTTCGAGGAGAGATATCGTCGCTTCACGAGAGTTGATCATCTCTATGGCGGTGTGTAGGGTTTGTTCTCGTTCGTCATGACTTTGCAAGTAACAGCATTAAGATTTTGTGGGCTTCGCCGATTCTTAGATTTATATACGACGACACTATAGCTACTATAACTGGACCAATAGAGTCGAAATCTGAGTTGTATCCATGCATCCAATGAGATACTATGTTGTCCAGCGCCAACTGCCCAGTCAGCTTGGGTGTAGGCAAGGCCAATTAAGGGCACATGTGCGCAGTTCAAGTCTGCAACTCAGCCAATTCACAAGCCTGGAGTCACTCGCAAATCAAAAGCTCCTAAACAAAACCCACTCAAAGGCGGTGGAACAACCTTAGTAGAGCGATGCTACGTGTGCCGGCCGACTACGTACAACATGGACATTGTGCTGTTCACTCGTGACGGGAAAACTGATGCCACTCCACGGCTAGATGCTCCAGCGGGTTCGGCAGACTGGTCTCTTGAGCGAGCAGTCGCTCCTTTTCCGGGTTTCCTTCCTACCTTCCTTACGAATAAGGACCTTCACGAGTTTCATTAAGTCTATTCTCATCATTATAGCTTTCCAAAATCACCTATCTTTGTGAAGAATGGCGAAGCCAGTGTTCCTTTTCATCATTTTACTCTCCATCGTTTGCACTCTCCACTACCTACGAACGGATCCCCCATGGTCACGCAATGCATATGTTTTCTATGTCACGCAAGATACTTACGCCTGCTCGGCTTTGATCAATGTGTTCATTCTACGCCATTTATTCTACACCAAATACCGCATCATCATCTTGGTCTCCGACGAAGTTTCCACCGTCTATTATGAGGCATTCGCCAACTTAGGAGCTAGCGTTATCGAGAAAGATCCGCCTCCCCTCCATTCACAAAGTGTCGCATACTATCACGGATGCCTCCTCAAGCTGGTCGCGTTCAGCTTGATTGACTTAAAACCTCCGCTAGAGCGTATCATCACTATGGACGCGGACCAGCTCATATTGAGGGACCTGGATCACGCTTTCGACTTGCCTCTAACGAGTGTCTCAGCTCCAAAGGCCTACTGGATCGACAATCACACATATAGCAGCACCTTGATGGCATTTAAGCCCAGTCAAAGGCTATGGGACAAAGTCAGTGGAGCGATGCTATCGGTGCCGGCCGATACGTACGATATGGATATTATGAACAGACTCTTTCATGATACCTTTGAGGAGCTTCCTGGAACATATGGTACCCTAAATAGCCATTGGGAGGATAACAATACCCCTACCTGGTTTACCTCCCCAGAAGACCAAAGGATAAAGCCAACTCTAGATGAAGATTTGCGTGAGCTTTTCACAAGGGTTCATGTACTTCACTTCACAGCAGTTGGGAAGCCCTGGATGTATGATGTGGAAGAATTGTGGGCAAGAAGACCAGAGGCACATCCAATATTGATCGAGCAGTGGGCTTTTTGGAGGACTTCTGCCCTACAGCTTTGCCCTTCCGATATCATAGATCATGTGTAATCATGTCTATATAAGTCGGAGCTGGTCGACTTTTGCTAGCACCAGTTTTCAGGAGACGAACTTCCTTATGAAGATAGTCAGGTTTAGTTACCTAAGTGCACTGATAACGCGTCAGGGTTCCTATATTCACACGCCTCCCTTCTCTTCAGGCGAGCAACGCCCAACCTCGGTCTGCGCACTTAGTATTCCCTCGCCCTTTTGCGTGCGAAAAGGCAACCCCTGCCTCTCCTACCCAATCACATACGCTTCCCCTCCTTTTACAAGACACGCCT